>NW_022985391.1:0-455 GCF_010093625.1 Macroventuria anomochaeta | reverse complement strand
GATTGATTGATTGATTGATTGATTGATTGATTGATTGATTGATTGATTGATTGATTGATTGGCTGATTGATTGATTGATTTAATGTCCTATGTGAGACTGAGACGATGGAGGACGAGTGGAGCAGTAGCTCCACTGGTAATGCAAAGCTGTAGATACGGGAGGTTGGGTTCAGTCAGAGTACAAGGGATGGTGAGGGCTCAGGCCCAGAGCAAAGATGTGTTACAATCCTACGTCCCACGATAGGACAACAGGCAATAAGTAACCACCAACCAAACACGGAAGCCTGGGGGAAGGTGCAGCAAGGCAAGGCCGCCCGGCCGGCGCCTAGGAGATTGCTCTCAGTCATCTCAGTGTCCTCTACAACACCAACTTCTGGTCGACATCTCTATTGTTCCCCAGGCCTCCTGGCATCCCAAATCCATCAGAATCCATCTCAGCACACTCCCAAGAGCCA
>NW_022985390.1:477273-478896 GCF_010093625.1 Macroventuria anomochaeta | reverse complement strand
ACGGAGGTAGTTAGCGACAGGAAGGAGAGCGGTGTGCTGAGTCCTGCAGGGACCACACATTATCGGAGTGCTTTTGGTCAAAGGCGTTACAGCCCAAAGGCATTTTCTCTGGTTTGTTGTTGACTGTCTGGCTGGTTGAGTTGAAGAATAGCTCAGCTCTTCTTGTCTGAAAATATTGCTGATTTAATCAGATATGGCTTAGTGCAGTGCTGATTTATCCAAATCAGGTTAGCCTGCTTTTTCTCTAATATCAATCTCAAGAATTACTTGCCCACTGCTAGAATTAGTTTACTAAAAGCTCTGTACCCTTCTGTGGGTAGTTTTGGATATATCATGGACTTGTCTACTGTGATGCTAGCTACTAAACATCTCTGAGAGGTGTTTTGGTTAGATTGCTGATTAAATACCTTTTGGGTTAGTGGGTTCTACCAAGAGTACATTGTTAGTTGTAACTTAGACACTGCCCATAGTCAAGACATACAAGCTACTCAAGATGCTGGACATCTTGTACTAACTCAAACAATGTATTGACAGCCTCAGTGGCTGTTATTGAGTACAGGTGCAGGTGCAATGTACAGTGGTGGTTGGATTGCTGATTAAATATGTTTTGGGTTAGTGCACCTAGAGAACAAGCCTTACCTGATTAGGCTATTGACTACCAACCTATACACTTTAAACAACAATAACACCACAACCACAACACCTATTGACAATATAAGGGCAGATCTGAACTCCTGAAGCCTAGGTCTACAATATTAGATGAAAATGTCCACAACCTTTTTCCTAACCCTGACCCCCATTTGCCCATTCATGTCAAATGTGGTCTTAGGAACACAGGCTGTGGTGCTGCTTTGATAGTATTTGGACATGCAGAGGCTTAATGGCAGCTTCTCATTGCGTGTCCCAATGTCCTTAGGCAAGGCTATAGGACTTGTGCCTTCAAAGGCACCCTGACAGTCAATGCCATCTGCTAAGCCTTCTGCCCTCTTGAAACAAGGATTGCTCAGGACATCTGGAAGAGGAGTCCCATTGTTGTAGTCTCCACATAGCAGCCTAGTGATTGACTCAAATGAGGCACACTCAGAGTGAACATCATCTCTTTGGTGGTGTCTGTTGTGTGCCTGCTCTTGCTCTGCATGGTCTTGGTGGGTACATCTATGGAAGTTGTGAAGTTGCTTTGTAAGTTTAGAAGCAGTGCTCTCAACTGGCTCTGTCTGGGTTGTTGTGTCAGTGGAAGAGTGATGTTCTGGCTGAGTTACACTACCAACAGAAGGCTGATTGCCTAACTGAGGTGTTCTACTGATAGAGTGTGGGTGTGCTTGCTGAGGTGTCCTTGGAGTAGCAGAGGATATGCTTGTAGACCTTGGCTGGAAGTAACTCAAGAGTGTATTGCTCTGGGTAGGAAATGGGCTTTTGTGTTTCTTGCTTGCAGTACTTGAAGGTAGTGAGGCACTTGATGCTCCTTGACTTGGGGACAGCTGCTGTTCTGAGGTTTGTATAGGTGTAGCAGGGTCTTGTAAGCTGGGAGGGCTATTGTTGTTCTCTTGGCCTATATCCTCTGTTTGAGCAAGTGCCACTGTGGTTGAGGAGTGCTGTGTGTGTCTGTTTCTTCTTTCTTCTTCA